>NC_057812.1:87827114-87827886 GCF_018294505.1 Triticum aestivum | reverse complement strand
TTAAGGCACCGAAGCAGCGTCCACCCCGACACGACCCTGGTTTTCCTGGTGCACCTACATTTGAGAATGCAAACGAATCTTCTTTCATTTGCAAATGAATCTGTATGTATTACCATGCCTGTGTTTTCCTTGCAATAATTAGTCATTCGAAATGAGATACTCCATCCGTTCACTTTTGTAAGTCGTTTCAGACAACTTAAAATGAACTGTTTTGCACATTGTCTGAAATGTCTTCAAGGTCTTATAAAAGTGAACAGAGGGAGTACTATAAATTAATTAATGAGGAGTTATTTGAAAAATAATCAAAACGGTACCCACGCTAACATGGATTAGAGTGTGTGTCACATAATTGGTTATTTGAATTAGAGTGTGTGTCACGTAGTTAGTTATTTGAATTAGAGTGTGTGTCACGTAGCGATCTCCAATTCTAACGTGGGTTTCGCATTTCACTATATCCATGCTACTTTTTTAATACAAATTCATATGTATATGATGAACACCATGGTAGTGAGAAAACTTTTGGATGGATTCAAACATATGACCTACAAAATAGCACAACAAACTGAGTCAATGTCAACTTTTCGAAACTTAGTATTGCACGAATTCGAAATAATTACCCGTATGCCTGGTCCTCGGTTCAAATCTTACAATGTACACCGAATTGAAACATCGATATTAAGTCTCGTACTATGTACATTCAAATGTTGTTTTTAGCCCCCCCCCCCCCGCACAAACCCTACATACTTCCTGTATCGGTCAATCTTCCTCTCCT